>NC_056746.1:167920898-167925898 GCF_019279795.1 Protopterus annectens | reverse complement strand
ACCATCTGGTCCCACTGATGCTGTGTTTTTTGCTTTGGAGAGGGCGGCTCTTACCTGAGCATCTGAGATGTCAGGGGGCAGCACTCTGCTGGGATAGATATTTGCCCTTTTGGTGGGGGAGGGGGGGGGGACGATTGCACTGAACCCGTCAGCTAGGATGCTGGCAATGTCTGTGGGTTCGATGTATTTTTTGTCATTTTGGACAAATTCTGAGCATATCTGGGAATTACCACCCAGGTTCCTAACATAACTAAAGAAAGCCTTGTGATTATCCTTAGTGTCCTGTGCAATTTTTCTCTCGAGGCTGGCCTTAGACAATTTTATGTGTGCCTGTAGTTTTTTGCTAATACTGATCAGTGATGCCTTCCCTTTTTGGGATTTTGCTCTATCATTTAGTAGCTTCCTCCTTCTATTGTATAGTTTGTTTATGGCTGGGGTCCACCAGACAGGACGTCTGCCTTTGGAGGATTGGGTCTTGGTTTTATTTGGGATCGCATGATCCATGCATTCCTGAAGGTGTTCATAGAATGCTTTTATAAAGGATTCTGCGGTCTGGGCAGATTTTCCACAGGCCCGGGGGCTTTGAAGGATTCCACCTCGGTTTTGAGGAGTGTGAAATTTGCTTTAGAGAAGTTTTTCACTGTGGTTTTCTGAGCAGGGGGTGGGGTCGGGATGTGAATATCCAGTGAGATTAGTTTTTGGTCTGATCTTACCAGTGAGGGATACACTTCTGGTCTGGAGCATAGAGTCTCCATGTTGGAGATGATCAGGTCCAGTATGTTTTCCCCTCTTGTGGGAGTGGTAAAGTACAGTTTTGTACCTACCATAAATGTAGATGTCCGAACAGGATAGCATCTGCAGTCATAACAAATGGGTTGTCCTGTCGTCAGGCAGCCCTTTGGTTGGCCGGATTCCAAAGTCTGGGTCAGGCTTCGGCTGATGTCGCACTTCACCCGACGTCATCTCTGCTGGTCTTCGGGTATAAAGGCATCAGCCGATGCCATTTTCCTCAGTGTTTCTTGCCCCAGATGCCAGTTGCCCTCTAGGAAAGCTAAATTTTGGATAAATGCCAATGTTTCCAAAATAGTAGAAGGCAAACACAAAAAATAAGCATGTATGTACATATATACAAACAAATACACCATAAGAGACTCCCCCCCAGCTAGCTATTAGGAGGGTAAATACCCTAGGAGTACCACAGAGGGGAAGGAGGGTGGGTAATCCTGACTGCAGATGCTATCCTGTTCGGACATCTACATTTATAGTAGGTACAAAACTGTACTATGTCCTTCAAGGATGCATCTGCAGTCATAACAAATGGGTAGAATACCATAGCCAAACTAGGGAGGAGGAAGAAGAATTATGGTGTAGTTAGGATCCCTTGCAATACAGCAGTGGCAAACCCTGCTCGGGATCTAGAGTATAGAGGTAAATTATAATGCTTGGCAAATGTATGCACGGAGGTCCAAGTAGCCACTCAATAATGCCCTTGGTTGCCACTCCTCGTAAGAAAGCTGTGGTAGTGGCTGTAGCCCTTGTAGAATGAGGTCTTATGTTCTGTGGAACTGGTTTTCCATGGTAGGAGTAACAGAATCTTATGCAATTTCCTATCCATTTGGAGATTGTCTGTTTGGAAATTGCTTTTCCTTCCTTCCTGTTGCATAGGCTACTAAAAGCTGGTCAGTTTTTCTGTTACTTTTGGTTCTGTCCAGGTAGTAGCGTAACTGTCTATGTACATCCAAGGTATGCAGCAGCCTTTCCCCTGTTCTGTGGATTGGGAAAGAAGGTAGGTAGGTGGATTGCCTGGTTTAAAGACACTCTGGATACCACCTTAGGCATAAATGTAGGATTAGTTCTCATGGACACTCTATCTTGATGGAAGATTAGGAAGGGTTGTACTGCCATTAAGGCCTGTAGTTCGAAACCCTCCTTGCTGAAGTAATTGCCAGTAGGAAAGCAGTTTTCCATGATAGGTGTTGAAGATCTGCTGTTGCTGCTGGTTCAAATGGAGGGAGTGTCAATTTTTCTAGCACAAAGTTCAAGTCCCATGCTGGTAATGGTGGTTTCCTAGGAGGTTTTACATTCTTGATCCCTCTGAGGAATTGCCTGAGTAGAGGATGCGAAAAGACAGGTGGATCGAAGCTGTATTCTTGTGAAATAGCTGATGCATGTATCTTGATGGAGGAATAGGACAGGCCCGTATGTAGAAGCTCTGCCAAGTACTCCAGGATGTTAGCAATATCTATGTTGAGACATCTTTTCCTCTTTCAGTACTCCAAATGACAAACCTTTTCCATTTTCCTGCATAGTTCCTTCTTGTTGAAGGTCTGCGGGCTTCAAGGATAATGTCTTTAACCCTTTGGGATAAGTCTGGGTTAGTAGCTGTTATGTGATGTTTCAGGCAGTCAGTTGCAAGGTTTTTAGATTTGGGTGCATGATGTTGTAGTTGTTCTGAGTTAACATCAAAGGCATCAGGGGTATTGGCCACATTCTCCCCTGAGACATGCTCCTCAGCAAAGGATACCAGTGTTGTCTTGGCCAATTTGGAGCTATCAGAATTATCCTTGGACGTTCCTCTTTGATTTTCAGTAGTACCTTGTGCATCAAAGGAAGAGGTGGAAATGCATATGCTGTCAGGCCTTTCCAACTGAAGGATAGAGAGTCCACCTTCCATGCTAGTGGGTGGCATGTCCTTGTGCAGAATGTTTTGAGCTGGTGATTGAGTGGGGATGCGAATAGGTCTATTTGTGGCATTCCCCATTTCTTTGTGATGGCCTTGAAGATGTCCGGGTGTAGCATCCATTCGTGAGCATCCGAGGTGGTTCTGCTTAACATGTCTGCTAGGGTGTTTTCTTTTCCCGGCACAAATATTGCCTGTAACTGGATGTTGTAGCTCAGAGCCATATTCCAAAGGTCCAGAGTCATTCTGCATAGGGGTATGAATGAGTGCCTCCTGTTTGTTGATGTACCACATGACTGTGGTGTTGTCTGTCCTTATCATTAAATGGCCTTCTTTGAGGAATGGTTTGAATTTCTGGATTGCTAGTTTTACTGCCAGCATTTCTTTTTGGTTTATGTGCAGGTGCAGCTGGTCTGGAGTCCACAATCCTTGTATGCACTTGTCCAACATGTGCGCCCCCCAGCCTTGGTCTGAGGCGTCCGTTGTGATGGTTTGGTTTGCTTGAAAGTTGTGGAAGGGCAAGCCTGGGTTTGACTGGCATGCTTGAGCCCACCATAGGAACTCTTGTTTCAGGCATGGGATTAGTGGGATTTGGGTTTCTAAGCTGTGCCTGTGTTGAGACCATAAATTCTTTAGGTACCACTGTAGTTTTCTCGTATGCAGTCTGGCATGGGGGACCAGGATTATGCATGATGCCATGAAGCCCAAGGCCTGCAGTACTTTTCTTGCTGTTAGTTTGTGCTGCTTTGTTAATGCCAAGAAGTAAAGAGGGAGTTGTGCTTGTTTTTCTGCAGTTAGGAATGCCATTTGTTTTACTGTGTCCAATTCCGCACCCAAGAATGTTCTTGTCTGGGATGGTATCAGTCTTGACTTTTTTAAATTGACTGTGTATCCCAGGGCTTGTAGTAAACAAATGACTCTTTGTAAATCTGTTGTCAGCTTGCTTTTGTTGTCCGCTTGTAACAGGCAGTCGTCCAGGTATGGATAAATTTGGATTCCTGTAGCCTGCAATGAGCGATTACTGATGCCAGGCATTTTGTGAATACTCTACGCAGTAGATAAGCCAAAGGGCAATGCTGAGAATTGATAATGCTCTGATCCTGCAAGAAATCTGAGGTATCTTCTGCAATTTGGTCGTATGGGGACGTGCAGGTATGCCTCCTTGAGATCTAGAGTTACCAGCCAACACTCCTTGCCCAGCATGGGAAGAAGTTGCTGTAGGGTCAGCATTTTGAATTTTGGTACAATGATGTATGTGTTTAAGGCGGACAGGTCGAGAATAGGTCTCCAACTTTTCTCTTTTCTTGGTACTAGGAAGAGTCTGGAGTAGAATCCTTTGCCCTGTTGTGTTATTGGTACTCTTTCCACAGCTCTCATCTTTGCTAATTGAGCTATCTGCTTTAGAGCTTCTGTTTTTGATTTGGAGGTAGGTTTGGCATTCCTCTTTACTGGTAAGGTGTGGAAGTGGAACCTGTAGCCTTGGTCTATGGTTTGCAAAATCCACTTGTCTTTTGTGATATAGTGCCAATTTTTCAAAAATAAGGCTAACTTTCCGCCTAAAGGTGCTGCTATTTGCTCCCTGGTAGGCGGTGTCAGAGTCAAGTCACTGTGATTGTCCTGTTGCAGTGGCAGTGGTTGTGTCTGTGCCCCTCTGGTTATTGCCTTGCCACTGGCGTCCTCTATAGGCACCTCCTCTGGATTGATTTCTGCCTCTAGAGCGTCTATTCCTGCCTCTTTGAGATTTTGAGGAGTCTGGAAAGGACCAATTTTGGCAGGCCAGTTCCTGCTAAACCTTGGGGGCTGAACCTGTAAGAAATCCTTAACTGTTTGTACAGATTTTGCCTTCTCTTCCATTTTCTTCATTACTTGCTGAGCAGGTGTACCAAATAGACTGGCCTTATCCATAGGAGCATCTAACAGCTTTGCTTTAACATGATCCGCAAAACCTGTTCCTTCAACCATGCATGCCTTCTTATCACTGTGCCAGTCATGGCTGATCTAAATGAAGCCTCCAGTGCATCATAGCCACATTTTAAAGAATGGTTACTAACCTGCTGAATGTTATTCACCATTTCTAAAACATATTTCTTATCTAAGGAGTCATCAGAGGACAGCTTCTTAGTTAACTGATCAAGCATAAACTCTTGGTATTGGATCATGTGAAACTGACAGTTTAAAGCTCTAGCTGAGAGAGTAGCAGAGGTGTAAACTTTTTCCCCATCTCTAAGGACCTGGATTCCCTTTCAGAAGGGAGAGGGTTTTTGCTGAGGTCGGCTACTGCCTTAGGCCCCTGGGATATAGTCTCAGGATCTGCAAGTGG
>NC_056746.1:167893398-167913398 GCF_019279795.1 Protopterus annectens | reverse complement strand
TCCAAGGAAAATCTGGTCAGGGTCACAGTCTTTTAGATATATTAACTTTCCAAGCCCTGTCAGGAACTGTGCATACCTGAAGGAGCCGTATTCATTGGCCAGAATTGCCACTTCATTGTTTATCTACAAACAAAAACAACATTAACAGCAACTATTCCTGAGCCAAGCAGGCACATGCAAATATTTTTCTGTAACATTAAGCAAAATTAGTTTACATTTCAAAATGTACACACAGCACTAAAGGGATGAGGTTAAGGTAATCAGCTGAAAAATTATATATTTTAAATACTCGCCATATCAGCTGATCTTTGAAATTGTGCTCTCTACTGGGCTGATTTGTTGCAAGAATTGCATGCAGTGACAAACCGGAAAAGGTGTCATGAATCAAGCAAACTCAAAGAAGAGATTAAAAACAATACACCTTGAAATGTGTGCCCCCCCCCCCATGTGCAGACGTTTCCTGCACCGAAGTTCAGACTGCAATGCATAGTGAGTGAATGTAATCTGATCAAGGAGCAGCAAAGCAAAAGTTCAGAACATACAAATTACTGAAAAAGGTACTAAAAACAACTAACCACTCCGAGTGGAATGACATTTTAACAGCTGGTCTGCTGATTTCATCACTCAGTGCATCGGGCGAGGCACTATACTATCAAGGATTACATTTTATGATTTGTTACTAGGACACGTGATCCCCCTCTCTACTTGCACTGGAATCTCTTTGAAGAGGTTGCCACCACAAATCAATGTATTAATTTGGATGAGTACACTGAAATGGTTGTGGGATACATCACGAAATGTACTGAGAATGTCACTACCCTGAAGGATGTAACCATTACAGCCAACCAAAAACCCTGGCTCATCAGTGAGGTATATGAATTACTGAGAGCACATAATGCTGTCTTTACGGCTGGAGACAGACAGGCTTTGAAAAAGACCAGGGCTAACTTGAACTAAAGTAAGAGAGTACCAAATGGGCCTACAGTTTAAAAATGCAGACACATCTCTCTAACCAGAAAGGTCCAAGGTAGCTGTGGAGAGGGATCCAAACCATCACACACTATAAGTCACCATCCCAGACAAATGATAACCCAGACTTTTTAAACAAGCTGCACATCTACTTCAGCAGATTCGAGGAATTTAATAGATCATCACCAGAGAGACTACCCAAAAATGAAGATGCCACAGCACTATGCTCTAATCTTGAAGAAGTAAGCAAGAACCTACATAGGGTTCATCCGGGCAAAGCAGCTGGTCCAGATAGGATGCTGTGGAAGCTACTTAAAAACTGTGCTGATCAGCAGGCATCAGTCTTCACACACATTTTCAATATACCTCTCAGCCAGGAAAAAGTGTCCAAATGCTTTAAAGACCACCGACATTATCCCTCTGCTCAAGAAATCATCTCCAGCATCATTAAAAGATCATCTGCCAATTGCACTTACCTCCGTAGTAATGAAGCGTTTGAAAAAAATGGTTAAGGATCATAGAACATCCTGCCTGCCTTCTACATTTGCTCCTTTGCAATTTACATACAGGCCAAATTGTTCTCCTTCAGATGCCACAACCTTAAAACTTTATCACACCTTGGACCACCTGGAAAATAAGGACCGTTACATATGCATGCTGTTCATAGATTTCACCTTGGCCTTTAACATGGTTATTCCACAACAGCTGCTGTCTAAGCCAAGTAAACCGGGCATAGAAAAAAGCAATATGCAACTGGATCCTCAACTTCCTAACTGAAATGCCACACATAATTCAAGCTGAAAAGCATCACTCAAACAGCATCACCCTAAACACTGGGGTCCCACAAGGGTGCATACTCAGTCCACTTCCCTTCACAGTTCTAACACATGACTACACAGCTATGGATCGGTCAAACTGAATCATCAAATTTACAGATGACACCACCGTAATTGGCCTTATCAAGAAGAAAGATGAGTGGGCCTGTAGGGAAGAAGTGAACCAGGAAGAGAAAAAGCCACACACACCATCAG
The DNA here is from genome assembly GCF_019279795.1 of Protopterus annectens. Lineage (NCBI taxonomy): Eukaryota > Metazoa > Chordata > Ceratodontiformes > Protopteridae > Protopterus > Protopterus annectens. Next base: position 167,911,398 of record NC_056746.1, on the reverse strand, counting down.
ATGGTTAACCAGGACAGTCCATTGGGCCTAGAAGAACTCATTTTCAATGGAGTCCTGGGGAGAAAAGCCCCAAAAACAAACAATAACTACAGACAAAATTACAAACAATGTTACAACAGAAGTTTTCTTTTTGTCACAGTAAGTACTAAAGTACTAGTAAAAATTGCATTTAAACATATAATCTCTAAAGAACAAAAAATGACAGTGAAAGTTTAGGTTATACAAATTACAGATAAAATATCTCATTTAACAGAGACAATATCTAAGATAAAAAGTATTATACCATGACCACCCCAAAACGTGCACGCTGATTGGCCAGCGTGCCCGTTGTAAATCGAGTTATACTAATGGAAAAGGTCCGTCGCGGACTTTTTCCATTAGTATAACTTCGTAAACACTGTCTCGCTATGTTAAATGGGTTTAACATAGCGAGACAGCTTTAAAATAAGCAACGGAGATCTCCGTTGCTTATTTTAAAGCTGTCTCGCTATGTTAAACCCATTTAACATAGCGAAGATTTCTGAGAAAGCAAGATCTCCGTTGCTTTTAGTGTTTCGCTATGTTAAATGAGTTTAACATAGCGAGACAGTTTTAAAATAAGCAACGGACATCTCCGCTGCTTATTTTAAAACTGTCTCGCTATGTTAAACTCATTTAACATAGCGAACACTAAAAAGCAACGGAGATCTTGCTTTCTCCATTGCTTTTGCCCACAGCTCTGATGTACTGTGCAGGCGCGCAGTACATCAGAACTGCCGCGGATGACAGACATCTGCGGAAGGGCAGCAAACAAGCATTATACTATGCCATTATTTAAGAAAAGTAATAGTTTCTTTTCTTAAATAATGTCATGAATATAATAACCCACTTCTGGGAGTGGGTAATGCTAAATTTACCCACGGTTGGCTTTGTTTGGTCCCGAGGGCGACCAAACACGCCAACCGTGGGTAAATTTAGCATTACCCACACCCAGGCGTGGGTTATTGCTATATTAACATTGTAAATCAAGAGTAGTTATTTACACATGGATCGGAACCTGCTAAAACCATGCCCTGGATAAGACTGTTAAACAGGCCACAAAAATCACTGGCTCCACCCTTCAATCCCTACAGGACATGCATTCAAAAAGATCATTGAGGGATTTACACCATCCGGCTCATGGACTGCTCAAACTCCTGTCAACAAGGAAGCGCTACAGAAGAATTAGATGCAGGACATCCAGATTCCATAATAGCTTCTTCCCACATGCAATCAGACTGCTGAATAACAAACCTATAGCCTAACGCGCCACATGGGTAAAACATTATTTGTGTGTAATATGTCATTGTTGTTTACATAAACTTTCTAAATAGTTCACTTCATACATCTCTATCTGCACTAGGAAAACTGAACTGTAAGTTTATGGTATATACTGGTGGTGGGGTAAGTGCATCTCTCTTGCTTACTGTAGTACTGTTTTTGCATATCCTTACATTTCTACTGAGTCTATTCCTGCTGTTATATTTGTTGTACTTCTGATGTAAATAGAGTTTACAAAAAAGTAAATAAAGCAAAACAAATTTGAATCTTATTTTATTTTTACTTAATTTATATTTTTTATCAATTTAATCTATCTTCCTTCTATGTGCTTATGAGTTTGAGTATCAACATTTTGTGCAGTGATGCACATTTGTTGATCTGTGTGAAAATAAGGTTTAGTTTGTCTTTGAAAATTATCTCTGTCTTTATAAACTTGCAGACCACCCCTTCAGTTAAACATGACTGTGGATGAAGACCCTGCACCTAAGATAATTCTGACATGGTCAGACTTACTTAAGACTACCTGAGAGGCGAATTCAGGAAAATAAAAAGTAAAGCCTGATTGAAGAGGTGAACAAATTCCTGAGAAAAAAAGTTTGGATTTTCAAAACACAGTGTGTTTTACAAAGTGCTGTCCTTGGTCTGTCAAAGTGGACAGTTCAGAGAACTAGCATATCAGACGAAAGTCAGGTCTAGTTTTTAGCCACAATTTGTTTGCTGAACTTATTATGAACATCGGTAATACCCAATACTCAATGACAGTCAAAGTAAAGACAGACGTGCAGTTTGAAAACACTGAATGAGTTTTCTGTCAGCTTTATTATGATCGTCAGGAAAACATTGACAATAGGTTCAAAAGCAACAGCTGGTGTTTAGCTCTAATATTTACTGCTAATGGAAGCCAGCCAGTTAAAACAGCATTTCATGATGGTTGGTTTTAGAAACAAAACAGGCCAACTTCAGATACTGCCAAAAAAGCAGGTCCCTATTTAGATTATACCAAAAACTAAAATAAATCACACTTCCCCTTTATTATTATATTTTTTTTTACACAGAAGGCCAAGACCTCATAACAGGTGCTGACATACAGATGGGCACACTTACATTCAATATTGCTGTTTGAAAAAAAGGAAGTGCAGAAATGTCAGCCATGTTCACAAGTCTGCCATATTCGATGGTGCTGCTGGTATTAAACACCTCTTGTATGGTGATTAATGCACAAACAGAAATGGTAAGAATGTCACAAGCCTGCCATATCCCTTGGGGATGAAGCTCTCATTACAAATTCCTCCATGGATGGTGACTACAAATTATACATTATAAAAAGAAATAAAAAGTACTAGCATTACATTTCCTCTGAACGGTGATTACTAAATGCATAGTATAGCATTAAAAAAAACTTTAGTTGTACAAACTAGTCATCTGACTGTAGTATATTCATTAGAATGCGTTCAGAAGCTTGACACATTCCTTTGCCTGTAGCTGGTTGTACAAAGTCACCTGTGTGATGGCTGAAAAAAAGAATATCACAAAGAAATCAAAATACATCTTTTAGTCCAGTCCCCTGTTTGCAGTATGAAAGTCACAAGTATCCAAAGCCTGATATGCTCCTTGGGCTGAGGTTGTATACCCCATAGATGATGATTACACACACAGTATAAAGGAATAGTAATAATGAAACTTAGTCATACAAACTGGTCCACTGTTTGCACTATGCAATTCAGAAAGCGTCCATAAGCCTGACATACTGTTTTACTCACCTATACATTTAAGATCCTATAATGCTTTGTAAAGCGGTAGAATCTGAATGAAGATATTTTTAATGTAGAGCCATTAGCTGAATAAAAGTACAACTTTCAGAACACATACACATGTATGCGCTTACGTGTGTGTGCGTGACAGAGAGATTAGAGATTTTGAAAAAAATAAAAAGTATGTCAAATGAGACCACTGTGGTGTCATGTAAAGTCAACTCTAAGTGATATAACCAAAAAAACAGTTCAATATCCTGCAAAAAAGAAGTGCCCAGGAGGACCATTTTCTTCATTTGAATACTGCTAGTAAGACCTGTGCGGCAATTCTGCTCTTTTATCTGCAGAAGACTAGGTTTATAAAATGGATGATTCTCTTGACAATCCAGCATCTAAGCAGACTTTAAAATCTGGAAGGCAATTACAACACAGGCAACATTCCAAAAGATTTCCTCTCAGTGTAAGTGACTTACTCCGCTGTAAGGCTTATGTATAAAAAGCATGCTTATACCACAGTCAGTCACTTGCAACAAGAGTAATTGGAGTCAGACCCAGTGAGTGTGCATGTTGCTCAGACTTGCACAAAAGTGATTCCATTTTTTAAAAAATATAAAACAGCTATTCATTTTTTTTTTTTTTTTTTACACATACGTATCTCTTAAATGAACTGAAATGAGAATATGCAAGTATGTCTTATACATTTGCATTTTTGTATATACAATATAAACCACTCAAATACTTAAATTTACCAATATGCATCAGCATCAGTTAGAATCTTTTAGATATGCTGTTATTCCCAGTCAGTAAATTCCTCTGGTGGCAATTTAAAAATACAAACTGATTTATTATGAAAATTTCAGAATACCTATTTTTCAGAATTTAGGTCAGAGTTACAGCTGGTATATTGTTGTTAGGTAGTGTATCCAAGAAATATAAACAGTCAGTTTAAGGGAAAAATATAAAATATTTGCCAATGATACAGTCTAAGAAAAATGTTTAACTTTATAGAGCCAATCATGAATAATGAAAGGGTCACTACAGCTGATTTTGAAGACAGTGTACAGGGTGCAGGAAGGAAAAAATATATTTATGTCTTATAGACCTAGAGGGATTCTTGGTGGTTTATTGAAGTACTTTTTACCTAAATGCTGTAAAATCTGAAACATGTATGCGTGATATAGCACAAACACAGAAAACAAAATCACAAACCTTACAACATCGAGACAAGAAGAAAGAAATAGCAGAAGCCCAAACTTTAAAACATCGCACCATACATTCGCGAAATGCAGAACATTGAACCGAAAGGCTGCTGAATATACCACAGTTGAAATTAATTCATTCATGACACTCTTGCATGTCACCACGTGAATTCACCAATGACTATAATGTCTCAGTAAGACTTCTTTTCTGGCTTTTGTAGGGACATTTTCGGTTGCTAAGTAAATGTATATAATCTTACGAGAAGCCAAAAAAGACAGTAATGTTAGCAATACATTATTTTCATTTGGTGGATTCATGTGGTGATATGTGAGAGCATCGTGAATGGATTTAGTTTGGCTGCTTGTTATATAAGTGAACTACACAGTGGTATATTCAGCAGCCTGTAGAGGTTTGATGTTCTGCATTTTCTGCATGTGTGGTGTGATGTTTTAAATGTTCAAGCTTTTGCCATTTCGTTCTTCTCATCTCATGCTTTTGTGCTTTCGTGTTTGTGATATAGACCAATATACAGGGATCCCTTGTGGTTGATCAAAGTACTGTTTATCTTAATGCCTTTTATTTGAATTAAATGAATGAACATGACCAAATCACCTAGAGCCATATTTAACACTGTCGAGTTACTAGCCCTGCCACGGCGTGCAGTCTGTGATACGTGTTCTATCTTCAGGATACTGAGCACTATAGTAGATGCCCAAAGTGGTTTGTCTGTACAACTCTTCCCCCTAAAGGGCACCATGTAAAGTCTCTGCTGCTGCCCAAAGCTCCATTCATTGGTGAGCTTTAGATGGAAACACTTAGTATGTTTTTCGGACATGGGAGGAACCCCATGGAGACACAGGGAGAACATACAAACTCCAAACAGGCATTGGTCGTAGGCTAGGATCAAACCTTGTACCTTGTGCAAGGGAGGTAAAGACCTTAACTATTACGCCAACTGGTCTCAGAAGATGTGGTATTACAGGCAGGCACTGGGCAAGAACTTCAGCAAAGTGTAGTTGAATGGAATGCAAAACTCAAGGCACATGGGATGAAAGTAAGCGCAGATAAGATGGCGGTAATGGCAGCAAACTGGGGAAATCGGAAGAAGCTGAGAACAATGAGAGAGGGGAAGATAGTGGAACAGGTAAACAGCTTCAAGTATCTGGCAGGGGTGGTTGAGGAGAAGGAAGTCTGAAGAGATCAAAGCTAGAATCAGTGGGGCTGCAGCCAAATGGCATAAAGCGTCAGGAGTAGTCTATGACAGAAGAATGCCAAAGAAGCTGAAAAGTAAGGGCTACAAGACAGTGGTGTGACCAGTACTACTGTATGGTACAGTAACCTGGACAGTAAAGGCAGAATAGTTGAAGAAGCTACAGGTGATGGAAATGAAGTGCCTGAGAAGAGTGGTAGGATGCACACTGTGGGCCAGACAAAGAAATGAGGACATAAGAGCAGAAGTCAAAGTAGCTCCAATTGCAGAAAAAAATCAAAGAGAACAGACTACAGTGGTTTGGACACATGCAGAAAAGCAGAAGACAATCTGGTGAGGAAGAAGTGGGACAGAGAGGAAGAAAGTACAGTTGTGCACACTTACCATAAATGTAGATGTTCGAGTGTATTCACCGTTGCAGTCATTACATTTGGGTAATCTGCTGGCAGGTTGCCCTCAGTCGGCCTGAATAACAAAGTCTTGGGTCCTGCGTCGGTTGCTGTCTCTTCTTCCATAACATCAGGTTGTCAGCGGTATAAAACATGCAGCCGACTCCATTTTCATCAGTTTTTCTTGCCCCAGATATCAGGTGCCCCCCAAATGGGGAGCAAAAATATATATAAATAAACTGTAAATATATAAATGCACTTTTAGAAACAAACTTTACCTTCAACTAAAAGCAAATACACTACAAAGGTTTTTGAGTATAGTGAAGGAAAGAAAAGGTATAGAATGGCGGGTGGGTAACCTGAACTGCAACAGTGAATACACTCGAACACCTACATTTATGATAAGTGTACACAACTGTACTATGTTCTTCGTGTTTCACTGTTGCAGTCATTAAATTTGGGTAGAATCCCAAAGCTATGGATAGGAGGATGGAGTTAAACAGCATTAGAAGCGGCTATAAGGCTCTGCAGGACTGCAGTGACAAAGCCTGCCCTGGATTTAGAGAAGAGAGGTAAATGATAATGCTTTGTGAAGGTATGAACAGAGCTCCAAGTAGCAGCTTCTAGAATGTCTTTGGTTGGGACCCCTCTGAAAAAAGCTGCTGAAGTAGAGGCAGCCCTGGTGGAATGTGATCTGATCCCCTTGGGCACTGGTTTACCATGGTGCAAAAAGAATGCAGTGGCTTATCCATTTAGAAATAGCCTGCTTTGATATAGCCTTCCCCTCTGATCCTGCAGCAAAAGCTACCAGTAGTTGCTCAGACTCTCTTAGAGATTTGGTCCTGTTTAAGTAGGATCTTAGCTGTCTGTGTATATCCAATGAATGCAGAATCCGTTCCCCCTTGTTCTGCGGATTTGGGTAAAATGTTAGCAGGTGAATGGTCTGGTTAAGAGCCACACTGTATACCACCTTAGGCATAAAAGAAGGATTGGTCCGGAGGGCCACCCTGTCTGGGTAAAAAATAATGAAAGGCTCCACTGCCATGAGAGCCTGTAATTCTGAAACCCTTCTTGCTGAAGTGACTGCCAAAAGAAAAGCGGTCTTCCAAGACAGAAATTGTATATCCGCAGTAGCTGCTGGTTCAAAAGGAGGCAGGGTGAGTTTTTCCAGCACAAAACTGAGGTCTCATACAGGAGTTGGTGCTCTCCTGGGAGGCCTTAAATTTTTGGCCCCTCTGAGATACCGTTTAAGCAGTGGATGAGAAAAGAGGGGAGGCTCTGTGTTGTAATGAGCCAAGATGGCAGAGGCATGGATTTTTATTGAAGAAAAAGATAGGCCCTTGTCAAGCATCTCAGTTAAGTATTGTAAATTCTGAGGAATATTGGGCTTTGCTGTGTCTCTTCCTTGTGCTTGGTTCCAAGCACAGAATCTCTTCCATTTATCAGCATAAGATTTTCTAGTACTAGGCCTTCTGGCTTTCAAAATGACATCCATCACAGGTTTGTTGAGAGATGTGGTTTGAATTATTAGTTGATTAGCCATGCTGCAAGATTCAGAGTTTGGAGCTGAGTGGGCAGAATTTGACAGTTCTGCTGAGACAGTAGGTGACGTGTTTGAGGCAAGTATCACGGAGGAAGGTGCGATATATTCCTTAGAAGCGGGTACCAGTGCTGGCGAGGCCAGTCCGGAGCAATTAGGATAATTTCTGTTTTTTCCTGTCTGACTTTTAGTAAGACCTTGGAGAGTAGAGGCAGAGGGAGAAAGGCATAGACTGATAGGTTTTTCCAGCTGAAGGATAGAGCATCCACTTTCCATGCTTTTTTGTGAGGAGTTCTTGTGCAGAATTTGTCCAACTGATAGTTTTGGGGACAGGCAAATAGATCTATGTCTGGGCTCCCCCACTTCTGTGTTAACATGCTGAAGATTTGTGGATCCAGTTTCCATTCTGCGGGTCCATAAGATTTCTGCTTAGGTCGTCTGTGAGAGTATTTTGCTTTCCTGGCAGGAAATGAGCTTGAAGAGGTATTTGGTAAGTCAAGGCTGTGTTCCACAAGGCCATGGCTAGTTTGCAAAGGGGGTACCCCCCTGCTTGTTTATGTACCACATAACTGTGGTGTTGTCCGTCTTTATCAGTAGTTGTCCTGGATGAAGTAAGTCCTTGAAGGCTGTCAGAGCATTCTGAAGAGCTAGCATTTCTTTCTGGTTGATATGCAGATGCATTTGGTTTGGGATCCATTTGCCCTGAATGCATCTCCCTGCCAGGTGGGCCCCCACAAGCATAGTCTGATGCGTCTGCAGTTAGGGTTTGGGTGGCAGGGGGTAGAGTGAATGACAGTCCCTTGTTTTGGTGACATGTCTCTGACCACCAAAAACTCCTGTTGTAGGCAGGGAATGAGAGGAATCATTGTTTCCAGGCTGTGACAATATTGACTCCATAAACTTTTTAGGTACCACTAAAGTTTCCTCATATGCAGTCTCGCATATGGAATTAGTAGAATGCAAGATGCCATTAACCCTAAGGCCTGCAGAATTTGACTTGCAGATAACTGGGTTTTTGTTGCCATTTGTTTGAAGTATGTTGTCAATTGCCTTTGTTTGTCTCGCGTGAGGTAAGCCATCTGGGCAGTTGTATTCAAGCTTGCACCCCGGAATGCAATTATTTGAGAGAGTACCAGTTGTGATTTCTCTTTGTTTATGGTGTACCCTAGGCATACTAGAAGCCTTTTTACAAACGCCAGATGTTGAAGAAGAATGTCCTTGTCCTCTGCTTGAATGAGACAATCGTCCAGATAAGGATACATTTGAATATTTCTTTGTCTGCAAAATGCAATTACTGGTGCCAGGCACTTTGTAAAGACCTTGGGTGCAGTAGATAAGCCAAAGGGCAGTGCAGAGAATGGGTAATGCAAAAAACCTGCTTTGAAGCCGAGGTATCTTCTGCACGATTCCCTTATTGGGATATGCAGGTATGCCTCTTTTAAGTCCAGAGTTACTAACTAAGCATTCTTGCCTAGCATAGGCAGAAGCTGTTATAAAGTCAGCATTTTGAATTTTGGAATGTCCAGGAATGTGTTCAGAATCGATAAGTCCAGTATTGGATGCCATGAATTGTCTTTTCGGGGTACCAAGAAAAGTCTTGAATAAAATCGTGTCCTTTTTCCTTTTCTGGTACCAGTTGAATAGCCCCCATATCCACGGGGGGCATGACTTGTTTCTGGGCCTCTGCCCACTGGTTTTGTGGCAGATCCGGCCATCCATTTGGAATTGGTAAAGTATGGAAATGAAATCTGTACCCCTGAGATACTATGTTTAATACCCACTTGTCCTGGGTAATTAACTGCCAATTTTGAGCATGAAGTGCTAATTTTCCCCCCAAGGGGGCTACCAAAAGATAAGTGCTTGGAGATGGTAGAGGAAAGTCATTGAGACTGCTGACTGTAGGGTTGTGCTTTGTTTCCTCCATATTTGGAGGTGGAGGCACCCCATTGCTTTGACCTGTAAGAACCCTGTGACTGATATCTGGAGCCTTTTGAGCACCTGGGTTTGCCCTGAGTGGCTCTGTTGGACACAGGAAAGGACCAATTTTTAGGTGGCCAGTGCCTACTGAACCTGGTTGGCTGCACTTGCAAGAAATCATTTACAGTTTGCATAGATTTAGCTTTGTCTTCCATTTTCTTTAAAACCTCTTCTGCCTTATTACCAGAGTATCATGCTGCAAAGGGGAATCCAACAATTTAGCTTTAACATGATCAGGCAGATGTTGCTCCTTGAGCGAGGCATGCCTTCTAATCACAGATCCAGTAACGGTGGCCGTACAAGAGGCCTCCAGGGAATCAAAACCACATTGCAAAATATGCTTTCCAACCTGTTCTGCTGAATGCAATAAATCCTGTAACTCTATTTTCCACACAATCAGAAATCAACATCATTTTCTGTTTCAATAAGCACATAACATGTTGATATTTAAGCATATGAAACTGGCAGTTTAAAGCCCTGATTGCCAAGGTTGCAGACGTATAAACTTTCTTACCCCATCTATCCAGCACCCTGGAATCTCTATCAGAAGGGGTAGGATTTTTGGCAGTAGAAGCCTCATCACCCTTGGGACCCTGAGAAATAGTCTCAGAATCAGCAGCTGGATTTTTGAAAATAAATTTGTGGGAGTCAGGAACCCTGTAATATCTGTCTGGCTTACTAGGAGCCGGAGGCAGGGAATCAGGAACCATGCTTGATTCTGAGAACACATCGTCAACAATGTCTAATACAGGAAGCATAGCCAAAGGCCTATGTTGAGGAAGAAGAAGAAAATCCCTAAGCCTCTTTTTTGATTCAGAGAAGTCCTGACTCTCCCAGTGAAAATGTTCCCTTAAAGTATGCAAAGTCTCTCCAAAACAGTAATCCTCAGGAGGAGATGCAGATGGGATGGATTCCTCTGCATCAGCATCCTCATAGGGTGGAATAAAAAATTGCTGATCAGAAGAGGAATCAGAAGAAATGGAAACCTGATCTGAAGATTCATAATCAGTGCCTTGCCTAAGCCTCATAGCAGGGGGGGATTGGGAACCCCTGATCAAGGTAATTAAATCCTCAGCCATTTTGAACATCTGTTTTTTAGGCATAGGGGACTGAGCATGTGGCTCATGCATCACTTTTTTAGACACAGAAGTTGTTTTTGACCTTGGTTTTGTTGCTGACGTCGGTTTAATGTAAAAATGTTGAGGCCTGAAAACACCCTCAGAAGCCGGTGCCTGCTAAGCAGCTCCGGACCCATCCAAGGGAGAGACATCCGCGGGTTCAATACTTTGCGAATCTCGCGGCATACCGGACTCCGAATGGATCTCGGTAGAGGCCTGCGAGTCAAAAGTAGCAGGCATCAGGGACTGCGAAAGCGCCTCACTGAGTACTGGCGAAGCGGCGACGGGCTTAGGAGAAGCTTTGTCTTTGGTTTTGGACCTCGACGGTCTGTCTCTGTCTTTTTCCTTACGTTTTTTGTGAACTCCGGTACTCAGATTGCTAACCGATGACATTTCAGGGTAGTTAAATCTTGAACCAAAATATTTAGAAGCAAAAATATACCGACCCTTAACAGTGCATTGGTTAAATTTAGTAAAAAACCGACTGCAAGGCACGTTGTGATCAGGGCCTAGGCAAGGAATACAGTACAAATGAAAATCCTTATAAGGTATTTGCTTCCCACATGTAATGCAATTATTAACTTTTACTGACATCGGTAAGGAGCAAGAAAAAGTTTCCCCAACGGGGTATTTAGCTTTAGTTTGAAGACTTCGGTTCTGAAACTCGAAAACGAAAATTTCAGGAGTCGGCCGACTGGCACTTGCGAACTGCTTTTGCTTCGGGCACCGCGTGGCAAGAAAGACCGATGAAAACGGCATCGGCTGCATGTTTTATACCCCTGACAACCTGACGTCATGGAAGAGGAGACAGCAACCAATGCAGGACCCAAGACTTTGTTATTCAGGCCGACTGAGGGCAACCTGCCAGCAGATTACCTAAATGTAATGACTGCAACAGTGAAACACGAAGAACATGGTAAGAGGAAGTGAGGACGTCCAGCAAAGAGGTGGATGGATTGTGTGAAAGAAGATCTGCGACAGTCAGTCATGAGTGTTGAAGAAGGCAGGAGTGTGGCACTGAATCAAGAGAGCTGGCAACAGTTAACACGTTACGCCACTTCCCTATTAAATAAGCGAACATTCAATGTTTCGAACGTCGCTTTATCAGCAGCTAAATGCAGAGTACTCCAAATCACGAACAAACGGAACAGCGATTTTTTTCCTAAGGAAAAAAAATCGCTGGTCCGCAAATAAAAGCCCAAATACAAAATAAAATGGGGGGGCTGAGCTACACACACCTCCCCTACATATATACCAACTCCAAGATCTCAAGACAAAAAATCACTGGGTCATTTTCGGAACTTGGCCTTTTCAACGTCTGTCAACAAAGCGACGTTCAAAACAATGAAAGTTCCCTTAAATAGTAGGGAACCAATACCCCGACTTTATGTAAAAAAAAAAAAAAAATGGGAAAAAGAGGGCTGATGACAATAAATGAATGAATAAAATATATGCTGAATATTGCTAAAAGAAGAACTTTTTGTCTGCAATCACTAAATGCCAAAAGGAAGAGAGATTTTCCTTTATCCCTGCTATTCTACAAAACTAGAATTAGTATTTTTGAGTTAGCAGGGATATGAGGATGCAGAGGGCAGGACTCTGCAAAAAAAATATTTACGGTATGTTCACCCTATTTGATTAATCAGTTTTTGAATTTTTTTTTTATTAAAACAAACTTTAGACAGAGTCCATCCTTGTGGCAGATAAAGACTAGCTTGAAAAATAAAAGCTCTTTGTTGGTGTTCCAGTAAAGAATTACAAAACAAATATCTGCAACAAAACTGCTTTACCAAACCTCTGGTGGGATTTTGTAAAACTAAAGGTTGTGTAAGATACTGCCTCTAAAACTTTAAACCCTCTGACAAGGAAAAGGGAGTTCACTGTTGAGTCACGCAAACAAAGAAAATTGTGTGCAAAGTTGGTGAAACTGATTATGAACACCCTGTACTGAAAAATAAAAGGCAAAATAGGTATAAGCAAAACAATACTTGCACTGTTACAGTGAAAGGAAACAAGAAGTTATGTACTCACCATAACGTTCGATGTATGTAGTCCATCTCGCCTCACATTCTGACCCGTGGGTTCGGAGCCAAATGTCGGCTCTGGCTCAGCCAAACTTTTTTAGCTCAAAGTCTTTCTACTGGCTGGGCTAAGATGGTATCCCATGCTGCACTGCTCTATATCCCCAGATCTAGTTTGCTGCGAGCACCAGCACTCATTCTCCATGCATAACACCACCTAAGGAAAGGAAGAACAAACCAAGAATGAAGGCAGCTCTGAAACCAGACCTAACTTCCAGATCCTCCAGGAAGGGAGAATGTGAGGCGAGATGGACTACATACATCGAATGTTATGGTGAGTACATAACATCTTGATGTTATGTAGTCCAATCTCACCTACATTCTTACCTGTGGGACAGCATCCCAAGCACCTAAATCCTGGGAGGCTCAGTGGAAAATACTCCTGAGCACTGTGGAATCAAAGGAAGACCTGCCCCTAGATACCACATCTAACTTGTAATGAGTAACAAGGGTGTGAGGAGATGGCGAAGTTAGTCACAGCACAAATATCATCCATAGACAATCTGGTCTGAAAAGCTGTAGATGTAGATACAGACCAAGTAAAGTGAGCCTTCACCCGGAATGGTAAATCTTTACCCATTGAGGAATAAATGAAAGAAATACAACTGGAAATCCACCCGGACAACGTGACTTTGGAAACAGGAGACCCAATTCTGTTTTCCAAAAAATAAACGAACAATTGATCAGATTTTCTGAGGTCTTTTGTTCTGTGCAAATAAAAACGTAATTGTCTGTGCACATCCAACTGATGAAATTTTAATGCTGCCTTGTTTGAGAACTGGGGAAAAAACACTGGCAATTCAATAGATTGGTTAAGGTTACTGACTGACGCCACTTTGTGAAGAAAAGAGGGATGCGGTCCGAGAGAAATCCTGTCTTTATGAAAAATCAAATAAGGGGGTTTTGATTGATAAAGCTTGAAGCTCTGAAATGCGTCTGGCTGACGTGATGGCTACTAAAAAGACAGTCTTCCAAGTTAAGAATTTTAAATCGCAAGTGGCTGCAGGCTCAAAGGGGGGTGAAGTAAGACCCTGTAGAACAAAGTTTAAGTCCCAAGGCATAACAGGTTCCGATACCGGAGGACGAAGTACCAAAGTGCCCATCAGGAAAGCCTTACAGAGTCTATGTGTCATCATGCTAGGCTCGTCTGCGACATGAAAGGTAGAAATCGACGCCAATTGGACTTTAATGGTTGCGGCCGCTGAACCCTGGTTAAAGAGCATAGACAAGAACTCCAATACAGACGAAACTGGAGCTATGTAAGGGTCAGTCTCTTTTTGGCATGCGCCCAGATTGAAAACCCCTTCCATTTGCTGTAATAAATCTTCCTGGTCGAAGTCTTATGAGAGGAAGATAAAATATGAACCACCTCCGGCGAAAAATGATGAAGCCTAACTAATGATGGAAGTGAAGTAGCCAGGCTGTCAACCAGAGGGTTCGAAGAGAGGGATGGAGCTGCTCTAACATGTGTTGTCAGTAAGTCTGGTTGTGGGTCCAGAATCCAAGGAGCGTCCATGAGATAAGGATGGAGAAAGGGGAACCAAATTTGACGAGGCTAGTGTGGGACAATCAGAATCATTTTGTTTCCCAAGGATTGTGCTTTCTGAATAACCTTTGACACAAGGGGACCGGAGGGAAAGCATATAGTAGACCGGAGGGCCAATCGTGGACTAGAGCGTTCCTGGGTGATTCCCCCGGAGGGGAGATCAACGTGAAGTAGCTGCTACATTTGGCATTGAGAGGGCTGGCAAAATGGTTGCGGCAAGGCAGACCCCACCTGCGGAAGATCTGTTCCGCAACTTGACAGTTCAGGGACCACTCGTAAGGCATCAGAATAGCTCTGCTTAGCCTGTCTGCGATCACAATGGACTTCCCCGGAACGTGCGTTGCCACCAGAAAACGTTGGGAAGACACTGCCCACTGCCACACTCACATGGCCTCTCTGCAAAAGGGATAAGACTTGGTTCCTCCCTGCTTGTTCAGATACCACACCAATGACATATTGTCTGAGTGGATTGCAATAGTCCCGAGAGGAAGAAAACTCTGAAGTGCTTGCAATGCTAGTAGCACAGCTCTCATCTCCAGGACAGTGATATGCAGATGCATCTCATGCTCTTGCCACGTGCCTTGGACTGTCCTGTCTAGATAATGCCCCCCCCCCCCAATCTGGGAGGCATCCGTGGTCACCGTGGCAACCGGGGACACAGGAACGAAGGGCTTTCCCGCATTCAGGTTGTGGGTGCGAAGCCACCAACTGAGATCCTGTTTGCATATCTGTGAGTAGAATAGGGTGAGAAAGTGGAAGACGTTGAAGAGACCATTGGGCAAAGAGTAGCCACTGAAGGAGTCTCATATGTAACCTTGCCAGAGGGACTAACAATCGTAGCAGCCATTGTCCCCAACAGTTGGAGGACCCATCTTGCCTTCGCTCTTCTCAGAGGGAGCAAGGCGTGAACTTGTTGTTATAGGACTCTGATTCTTTCCAGTGGTAGAAACGCCCGCATGAGGATGGTGTCTAGTTTGGCATCTATAAAAGTGACGTGCTGTGAGGGTAACGAGGCAGATTTTTTCCCAGTTCAATGTGATGCCCTACTGTTGACATAGGCTGATAGTAGTGTCCCAGGTCTGAAGTAGTAGATGCCTGGTGGTGGCAGTTAGGAGCCAGTAATCCAGATACGGAAACACGTGAAATCCCTGATGTCTCAAGTGAGCAGTCACCACTGCCATGCATTTGGTAAACACCCTGGGGGCTGTGGTGAGACCAAAAGGCAGGGCTCAAAACTGAAAATGACTGGATCCCAGCCGGAAGCGTAGGTGACATCTGGATGCCCTGTCCATCTTTATGTGGTAGTAAGCATCCTTGAGGTCGATGGAGCACATCCACACTTCTTTTCCCAACAATGGGAGAATAGGCTGCAATGTGACCATTCGGAACTTGGACTTTTGCACATGGGTGTTCAATTGACTGAGATCCAATATGGTTCTCAGGTCCCCTGTCCTTTTCGGCACCAAAATGAATCTGGAGTAAGTCCCTAATCCGATCTGGTCTGAGGAGACATGTTGGATGGCTCCTTCTTCTAGCAGCTTTGAAACTTCTCAAGCTGCGTAATCCCTTTGACTGGTTGGACCATCCGGGATTTTCTTGATTGGAGAGGGATTTGATGAGAAGGGGATGACATATCCTCCGGAAATTTTTCGTAGAACCCATTGGTCCTGGGTGATGTCTTGCCAGGCCTCCAGGTATAATGAGATTCGACCCCTTACTGGCTCCGGAAACACACAATCGGGCCTCCCATCAGGAGCGGCGGTAGGGAGAACCACAAAAGGAATCGCAGTCTCCCAAGTTGCGGGGGCCTCCTCTGCCCCTAGGGTGGCATCTCCCTGAATAACCACACCCTCCCCTGCCTCTGGAGGGGGGCTCATCTTGTGCACTGGGAAAAAAACCTCTGTGATTTCTTGAACCACATTTTGCCACCCCTCTGGGCCTTGGGATAAGGCCTAGAGGGAAGGGAAAAACTGACTCCTACGTAGACAGAGTTTTTCCCTCCTGCTCGCACCTGGTGAGAGTGTCTTTCACCTTGGTTCCGAACAAAGAGGAACCATCAAAAGGGGTGTCGGTGAATGAAGACTTGAAGGCCTCTGCGAAATGACAAAGGCGCATCCAGGCCTGCCTCCTAAGAGCAACTTCTGAACTTGCTGCCCTACTCGTTCCTTCGGCTACATAGGAGATTAGCCTCATGGAGGAATTTGCAATGGAATTTTGGGTAGACATCTGAGCGTTGACCGTCTGGGCCACCACCTCAGAAACGTTACCTGTGAGAGTATCTCCAAGCTCCTTGAGGAGATCTCTCTAGAGCCATGTAAAGTGCGATAAATAATTCAGTGACCGTAAGGTAAAGGTCGCTGAAGAAAAGGTAGGCTTCACGTACCGGTCCATGGTCCTAGACTCCTTGTTAGGGGGATGGACGGTGGAAGAAGTCTCGGCTAATTCCTTCTGAGTGGAAGATGCCACCACCATGGCATCCAGAGAGACTCCCTTGGACAGAAATTTCTTATCTTCTGGGGACCGTTTCCACAGAGTCAGGAGCTTCCCACACCCTTTGACAAACCAAATCCAAAAGCTAGTCGAAGGGTGGAGATACCCAGGAGGCAGAGGGCTGAGCACCAAAGGCCTTCAGGAAGACAGACTCCTCCTCGGAGGGGGCTTTGGATGGCCAGTCACCTCTGTTTCAAAATCTCTAGGATGTCAGAGAAAGAAACATCCTCAGGGGATGGCTTAGGGGACCCATCTGATTCCTCGAAGTTGGTGTCTGATGTGAGAGACTCATCCTGTGAATCTATGTGCTTCTTCTTGCACGCCTTCTTTCTGGGTGGCTTCTCAGGCAAAAACTCTGAGGGGCCCTCAGAAAAGTGGGGACCACTCATGGGGGTATCCCTGAGGCCTTGGGGCTCCACTGTCTAGAGAGAGATGGCGATCACAGACCTGCACCGGTGTAGTAGGGAACAGAATGACCAACCTGCATGTTGCCGCTGATGACCTGGCCAGCAAGCTCCAAATGGATTCAAAGGCAGATCCTCCCGAATCCGAAGAACGACCAGCCTCCGAAGCCACAACAGGAGTCAAACTTCCCCGCACCGAAGCACTGAGAGGGAGACTAGGAGCCGAGAGGTGTCCCGAAGCCTCTCCCTCGGATCTGTCGGAAGAATCCTGAGTCCTGAACCCTGTGGACGGCGCCGATGGGGTTGGAGCTGACGTCAGCACAGATAAGCCAGGAGGGGCTGTCGGAACCGACCTAGGGACATCACATGGAGCTGAGCACTCCGGCTCCGAAAGGTGAGATGTGCTCGGAGGAAGAAGTATCGAAGCAGATTGAGGGACTGGCTCCGGAGCAGACTGGTTTGGAGCAGAGAACAATTTTGCCAGAACCGGTGACTGAAGGAGTCTCTGCACCACTCTATCAACGTCCACATCAGATAAGGTCCTGGAAGATTTGGAGGACAGAGAAGGAGATCGAGACCTCCACTCTGAAGGGGACCTGGGAGGAGGGGATACTGGCCTAAATGCTAGGCGATCGGCTCTGAAGCAGGTTCCATAACAACTGACACTTCCTGCGGCCCCGAAGACAATGGAGTCGAGCATGTCGAAGCAGACTTTGCTATTTTCTCCGGTGGCTCCGAGGAGACTGATGGAGCCGGAGATCTCTTTCTTGATTTAGAGGATTTTGCCTTAGAGCTGGAAACACTCTCCAGACACTCCTTAAAGGAGGGTTTCAGAAGTCCCTTCAAAATCAACTTATTCTTCTTTTCCTGAAGAACTCGCGGACTAAAGGCTCCTGGAGATGAATCGCTCCAGACAATACACACAGAGTGCCCATCGGTAATGGGCATTTTATAACTGCACCTAGAGCATTTCTTGAAGCCCAAGGGCTTGTGCT